>NC_074668.1:9688505-9723505 GCF_029448725.1 Salvelinus fontinalis
CTCTAATTTTGCTGCTGTGATCACACTGCACTATTTCTGTTCATATTTTGTTTGTTCTCTCTCAACATATTCTCTGTTATTGCTGCATGGTGTTGTGTGTTGTGTTGTTGTCTATGATTGCCTCCCTTCAGACACAGAGCTGGGTGAGTTGATGAAACCCTCTCTGTCTCTGCATGCAGCCAACTCTCCACAAGTCTCGGGGAGAGAGACACTTTGAAGGACAAACTGCTTTCCTGAGGAGAGAAACAGTAACATTACAGCAAGATCTTCAACGATGTTGAACTCATAAAACATTTAACGACAATATATTCACCCCTTTGTTTCCATCCAGAGGGATAAACCCCACTGAACCCATAACAATATAACAGTCATCATAGCAGCGGCTCAATCTCGAATGCTAAGCTAACATCCTAACTGCACATGAAGAATACATCCAACTGAATAAAGTGAGAAATTCATTTTGAATTCAACTGGATGTAGTTGATGTACAATTATATGGATAATCCCAAATATCTGATCTCAGTACAGGACCTCAACAAGACCCTACCTTTATCCTGGCTGGAAGTTGGAGCACACAGATCTGGGGCCGTATGTATCAAGCGTCTCAGAGTAGGATTGTTGATCTAGAATCAGGTCCACCCACTGTCCATGTGGTCTTACTCATTGTGATCAAAATGGAACAACTGATCCTACATCAGCACTCCTACTCTGAGCCATTTGACGCATACAGCACCTAAACAGGTCAAACACCAGATCTAAAAGAGACCAGATCTAAAAGAGACCAGATCTAAAAGAGACCAGATCTAAAAGAGACCAGATCTAAAAGAGACAAGATCCAATGGCCACCAGATAGTATCCTGATCCGTCCTGATAGGGCGGTGGAGAGATTAGCAGAGCGTCAGCAGGCAGTAGCCTGCCTACAGGACTGACAGACGGACACTCAGGAGGCACAACAGTCCCCCAACACAGGATCAGATCCTGTCTGTAGTGACTCATTAGATCCTATCTGACTTCCCCGCCGGAGGATGAACTAATTCAGGATTAACTAAGTCTAACTTTTCAGAAACTGAGAGAGGGGTCGTGAGAGCAGAATGTCACAAGTTACGACGCCTCTGTGGGCAGTGGGTTGGGATTCCATGCATTCCGTGGACTGTAACCTATTCTAAGCGAAACCTGAAAAAATGTGCCTGTAAGGAAAACCAGAGATGATGACAACTAATACCGTGAGAGACTGCAGACTGCTCCAAAACTCACAAAGTTTCCCTCCCTATCTGATGGTATTCAGAGACATTTTTTACCCGATACTGTCAAGCACAAGGCAACAAACAAAAGCAGCATCACGAAAAATATCATAGTTTGCTATGTATTATTCATTGGCAACAGGGGCTCCTGGTACATTTTGATTCGCGTTCTAAAGGCTTTACAAACGACCTGCTGGGCTGTCTGTCAAGAGAGTAGCTCTATATTCCTCTGAGTTCTTAACTCGTCAGCTGTGTATTACAGACATCCATATTGAGTGCCAAGCCTCACGGTTCCCCTTTGAACACAAAGCGTCGAGCGTGAAAACCTGTCTTTAGTGTCGACACAGCCAGACGAAACTAGCACGGAGTCACAGTACAACCCAATGTCTGCTGGGACCCAACCTAGACTACTGTCTCACATTACCAGGAACAATGGCACATCACATCCCAAACCCCTAAACAGGAACAACCAAGGACAATATTGTATGAATGTCCTAACGGTACATTGGTACATTGTTACATTGATATGTTGGTACGTTGGTCCGTTGATACGTTAATACGTTGGTCCGTTGGTCCGTTTATACGTTGGTACGTTGATACGTTGGTACGTTGGTCCGTTGGTCCGTTGGTCCGTTGGTCCGTTGGTCCGTTGGTACGTTGGTCCGTTGGTACGCCGGTACGTCGGTACGTCGGTACGTCGGTACGTTGTTTGGTACGTCGGTCCGTCGGTCCGTCGATACGTCGTTACGTCGATCCGTCGGTACGTACGTTGGTACGTTGTTACGTTGGTCCGTTGGTACGTTGGTATGTTGGAACGTTGTTTGCTAAGTTGATACGTTGGTACGCTGGTACGTTGGTACGTTGGTACGTTGGTACGTTGATATGTTGGTCCATTGATACGTTGGTACGTTGGTACGTTGGTACGTTGATACGTTGGTACGTTGGTACGTTGGTACGTTGATACATTGGTATGCTGATATGTGCGTAAGTGTGTGTATTTCTAATTTATTGATCCAATTTGATTTATTTTACAATTTAAAAACACAATTCAACCACACAGGTGGATAAAATGCATTCAAAAGCATCGAGGATAACACAAAAAGTTTAACAACTGTTTCTATATGTGGTTGTGTATGAGAGTATTATGTCAATGTATCTGTGTGTGTCCGTGTGTCCGTGTGGCCGTGTGTATTGATTTCATAGTCTGGTCTCTATATTGTACAGTATTATACACAGTAGGGTCTCCAAAGCAAAGGGTATTTAAGATAGATGGCACTGGGGAGAAATAGTATGCTACTGATCGCCTTCTCAGACTGGGAGATAAACAACAAGAGAAACCCAGCAACCTCTTCTCAAATGGGCCATTCATTTCATTACAGCATTCACCGTTTCTGTCCCATCTCCAAATGGGCCTAATCTGGGTCCCCTGCACATATCACAGGGCCTTCCGGGGCCAGATTAACGACAGCGGCCAGAGTGTTAGCTCCTAATTGTTACAGCATCCAAGTCATGTAACACAATTACAGGGGCTGCAGAGAAACGGCTAATGCACACACGACTAGCCCCGCCAATGGATCAGTCATTGAATTTTCTCCCTTTTTAATTCACTTTCCACCATGCACAAGGAGGCATTAGTTAGATTACACTGTGGAGATGTTGGGAGTGAAGGGGGAAAGGAGGAAAGGAGGGACGGAGGAGGGGGAGACGGGTCAGATCTGTTTAGAGCGGGTTGTCAATTAGCAGGCTAACCCTCTTGCTAAATGGTCACTCTCTCTCCCCGGAGGGAGGCAGAGGAAGATAAAAACCAGAGGTCAGAAACAAGGGCGCGTGTCAAACTCATTCCACGGAGGGCTGAGTGTCTGCGGGTTTTTCGCTCCTCCCTTGTACTTGATTGATGAATTAAGGTCACTCATTAGTAAGGAACTCCCCTCACCTGGTTGTCTACGGCTTAATTGAAAGGAAAAAACTAAAAAATGCACACACTCAGCCCTCTGAGGGCATGTAATGGAACTGGTGGTGACTGAAACCAGAGGTCAGAAACACAGGGGAACTGATGGTGACTGAAACCAGAGGTCAGAAACACAGGGGACCTGATGGTGACTGAAACCAGAGGTCAGAAACACAGGGGAACTGATGGTGACTGAAACCAGAGGTCAGAAACACAGGGGAACTGATGGTGACTGAAACCAGAAGTCAGAAACACAGGGGAACTGATGGTGACTGAAACCAGAGGTCAGAAACACAGGGGAACTGATGGTGACTGAAACCAGAGGTCAGAAACACAGGGGAACTGATGGTGACTGAAACCAGAGGTCAGAAACACAGGGGAACTGATGGTGACTGAAACCAGAGGTCAGAAACACAGGGGAACTGATGGTGACTGAAATCAGAGGTCAGAAACACAGGGGAACTGATGGTGACTGAAACCAGAGGTCAGAAACACAGGGGAACTGATGGTGACTGAAACCAGAGGTCAGAAACACAGGGGAACTGATGGTGACTGAAACCAGAGGTCAGAAACACAGGGGAACTGATGGTGACTGAAACCAGAGGTCAGAAACACAGGGGAACTGATGGTGACTGACGAACGGTGCAGAAGGTCATCAGTGTGCTTCCCAGACAAACATCCCTCTCAACCTGACGACTCAGACCGATAACTGCTGGTTTAAAGACCGAGCCAAGACACAGGATAGGATGAGGCTAGAGACTCTAACAAAGGGGGAAGTTACCCAATCAGTGAGATGGAGGATATAGCGGAGTCCTTGGAGCCAGTGCCAAAACAACTCGTCAGCTCCCACCGGTCAAAAGATCCAACTACCTCGACAGAGGTACCATCTACATGGTAATTACAAATAATCTATGATTTGATTTTGTCAAGTTGATTCATTGTGTGTGTGTGTGTGTGTGTGTGTGTGTGTGTGTGTGTGTGTGTGTGTGTGTGTGTGTGTGTGTGTGTGTGTGTGTGTGTGTGTGTGTGTGTGTGTGTGTGTGTGTGTGTGTGTGTGTGTGTGTGTGAGAGCGTGCGTGCGCTTGTGTGTGTGTGTCTCTAAAAAGAAATACATTGTTCCTCAATCCGATACAATGGAGAATGTGACGCTGGAGGAAACAGATTGTGGTGATGGATAGCGAGCTACGGTAAAGTGAGAGATGCCAGGGAGAGACGACATGGTACAATGACGAATATAGTGTAGCACCCTCAACAGTTGCACCCAAGCCCTCTCCCAGCCTAAAGACTGTTACACTCCAATAATCCCAACTGTATGGTCAACACAACCCCGGCCCAAGGAATCAACTCAGTAAAGTAGTTGACATGGAGCTGGTAGATACAGTATGAGGGTTTTGAGTTACCGCTTCTAACTGTAGCTGTGTGATTTAAATCTTTCTTATTAGAGCCCCTCTCCTTCTTTTAAAATGCTTCGTCTGGGTTTTGTTACTAGGTCATCGTTAGTTTCCGCCGGTCACCACACCACCCTTTCAAAATATTGCTTAGCCACACAGGACCAAACGGTAACCGCTTCCCATCTCTACATGGTCACAGGTCCATATCTCGCCAGATCCAGTATCTCCACATTACTTTACTAGCCTACAGACTATTTGAGTGGTAGGATACGTCCCAAATGGGACCCTATTCCCTATAGCAACTAGATTCAGCCTCGCGCCGATTTTAGTCGGAGCGGATGTTCGGGGGCCCGGAACATAATTAAAATAAATTGTACACTGCAAATTCACCACCACTGAGGCCCAAAAAGAGCTTGTATTTAGGAATAACAATAGTTCCAACATTGATTACATTGAGACGCCATCACATACAGTACAAGTCAAAAGTTGGGACACACCTACTCATTCAAGGGTTTTTCTTTATTTTTTTTGCAATTTTCTACATTGTAGAATAATAGTGAAGACATCAACACTATTAAATAAAACATATGTAGTAACCAAAAAAGTGTTAGATTCTTCAAAGTAGCTACCATACTGTATGCCTTGTGCTTTGCACACTCTTGTCCTTCTCTCAACTAGCTCTTTTTCTATTCTCTTTTTCTAAATGAAACTCATACTATAAAAACATTTAAAATAAATATATACTCATATTTCACAGCCAACCCCCAGCCAGAGCAATGGGAATAACTTAGACCCAGTTTCCAGACAGTGAAACTCTCTATTCGTGGTGGTAGTAATAGTTATAGTAGCAATGTTGTAATTGTTCTCAATTAAATA
Organism: Salvelinus fontinalis; assembly: GCF_029448725.1. Lineage (NCBI taxonomy): Eukaryota > Metazoa > Chordata > Actinopteri > Salmoniformes > Salmonidae > Salvelinus > Salvelinus fontinalis. Next base: position 9,693,962 of record NC_074668.1, read on the forward strand.
CTTATTCTACAAACCAACCTTCTATAACGTAACCGGGGGATGTCTGTCTGTCTGGGCTAACTACTGTTTGCTTTGGCCACTTTTCAGATGAGCTAAGATTCTCAGAACGAATGCCAAGCTTCCAACGGTTTAGATAAGAGCACTGATAAAATAAGCATATCTCAGTAAGTAGATCTGATGTTCATATTTCAGGAACAAAAATATACACCACATCACATGAAATCAATGGCATTCATATAATGGTTTGAAAAAACGGAAAACCTTTATTCAAACTAGAACTAAATCTACCAGACGTCGGACGACTTTCTATCCAATTTTCCAATTTTCCCGAAGAATAATGTCGCCAGACATAGGATCACTATACGTTTGTGTGAGCCTCAGCTGACCATTCATCAAACCCGACATGCATTGTGTGTGCATGGGACTGTCGTTCCTGCATCTGCTAGATGAAAAATCTAGCTTGTCTCAAGCATCCAACTCTGGTCCTCTAGTCTTTTATGGCTCCATATGTGCATGTCTCTGGAGAATTGGGCTTCAGTGTGTATGTCTGAAAGGGTTATGTCTTCATTGGGTTGCCTCTGGTGACAGAGGGGTGGGAGCCTTCAGTCAGAAGCGATGAGCGCGCCTGGCATGTGCATCAGAGAGACATGACGGTCGAGCGGGCCAGACACCAGCATGCCTTCTCCTTCAAGGGCATAAATCAGCAATACGATCCCTGAGTCCCCCCCCCCACCCCCCCACCCCCCCGCTGCTATGTCCAACACTGGCCATGTCCATGTCTTACGGCATTGTGGCCATCCTACCACAACCTACCTACCATCTGGCTGGGGGATCTCAATGATAGACGACAAGGAGGTGGACTATGGATCGGTACACCTCTAAGACAGCTGTTCTCTCCCAAACTCAGTCACTCTGTTGCAATGCAATACTAAGAAACAGGCATAGCTTCCCATCCCAGTGCTATCTCCAAGATTCATTCATTTCATTAACAAATTCACATATGTGATATTAATTAAAATATCATTTCATAGTTATATGAAATAAATATTATGAGCAAATCATATAAAATTTTATTTGTCATATGTGCAGAATACAACAGGTGTAGGTAGACCTTACCGTGAAATATTACACGAAAATTACATAACAATAACGAGGCTATATACAGGGGGTACCGGAATAGAGTCAATGTGCGGGGGTAAAGGTCAGCCGAGGTCATTTGTAAAGTGACTATGCATTGATAATAAACAGCGAGTAGCAGCAGTGTAAAAACAAACGGGAGGTGGGGGTTAATGTAAACAGTCCGGGTGGCCATGTGGTTAATTGTTCTGCAGATCTGCACGCAATGTTGCTGGTTCGAATCCCCGAGCCGACTAGGTGAACATCTGTCGATGTGCCCTTGAGCAAGGCACTTAACCCTAATTCTTCCTGGATACAAGTGTCTAAAAGACTAAAGTAAAAAAATGGCACACATTTGTTTGGGGGGAGTGCAGATGAATGGGGGCAATTAAAACGGCTAGAAACCACCAAGGGGGTTCTGAGTTGCGTTAGGAAAACAAGCTTTGCGAGCGGTAGTCAATGGTTAACTGGACTCATGAATGAAATGAATGTGGACAGTTGTTCTGTGGTTCGACCTTCATCAGAAGAGACTCCTGCCCCGGAGATCAGCTTACTCTGTTTCTGCCTCAAACCTCAGGAATTCTTACGTTTCGTCAAAGGCCTAATTTGTTTCCTGGTCATGTGTCATATATTCTGCTGTGTAGCGGCTGCAGCCCTGCTGTATCGGTTTACATTGGTGACTTTCATTCCACTTTAACTGGTTGGAATTATGTGTCTGGTCCTCGTTTAAAATTCATGTTATTTAGGGTGAGGGTAACTTCTTTATTATAGAACAGGTACACTCATTCATATATACCTGAAGATGATAGTCCTCCTCGGAAAATGCCCCCTCTCCAAAAAAGGAAACAATTCTGGAAATATCTACCCGATTAGAATTTTTTTCCCACAGTGCACCAAAAATAACAAGCAGTGCTTGGGAATAATGGACTTGATTTAGATCTGTGAAAAGTTTGTGCTGTTCCTGGTTTCAAATGAACGGATATAATCACATCACTCGTTACCACATCCTGGATATTTATAGTTCAATTTCAACCCAAAACTGGACAAACAGAGCAACACACTGACCTATAACCTCTTCCCTGGTTTTAGTGCCATGTTTCGCTAGATTCCCATGAAATGACCAACTGCGTCATAATATCATGCGTCCTAAACAGCACACGTCATAAATACCACCTGTGTCATAAATATCATGTGCGTCATAATGATCACCCACATCATAAAATCACCCACGGCATAGTGATCACCCGCGTCATAAATATCCCGCACATCATAATGATCACCCACGTCATCAATTTCACCCACATCATACATGTAACCCACGTCATAAATATCACCCACATCATAAATATCACCCACATCATAAATATCACCCGCATCATAAATATCACCCACATCATAAATATCACCCACATCATAAATATCACCCACATCATAAATATCACCCACATAATAAATATCACCCGCATCATAAATATCACCCACATAATAAATATCACCCGCATCATAAATATAAGACACATTATAAACAACACCCATGTCAAAATAATCACGCAAATCAGAAATATCTCCCACGTCATAATGAGCACCCACGTTATAAATATCATCCACGTCATAATTATCACTCAGGTTATAATGAGCACCCACGTCATAAATATCATCCACGTCATAATGAGCACCCACGTCATAAATATCATCCACGTCATAATGAGCACCCACGTCATAAATATCATCCACATCATAATGAGCACCCACGTCATAAATATCATCCACGTCATAATTATCACTCACGTTATAATGAGCACCCACGTCATAAATATCATCCACCTCATAATTATCACTCACGTCATAAATATCATCCACGTCATAATGAGCACCCACGTCATAAATATCATGCACCTCATAATTATCACTCACGTCATAAATATCATCCACGTCATAATGAGCACCCACGTCATAAATATCATCCACATCATAATGAGCACCCACGTCATAAATATCATCCACCTCATAATTATCACTCACGTCATAAATATCATCCACATCATAATGAGCACCCACGTCATAAATATCATCCACATCATAATGAGCACCCACGTCATAAATATCATCCACCTCATAATTATCACTCACGTCATAAATATCATCCACCTCATAATTATCACTCACGTCATAATGAGCACCCACGTCATAAATATCATCCACATCATAATTATCACCCACGTTATAATGAGCACCCACGTCATAATTATCACTCACGTCATAATGAGCACCCACGTCATAAATATCATCCACATCATAATTATCACCCACGTTATAATGAGCACCCACGTCATAATTATCACCCACGTCATACATATCTCCCACGTTATAATGAGCACCCACGTCATAAATATCATCCACGTCATAATGAGCACCCACGTCATAATTATCACCCACGTCATACATATCATCTACATCATAATGAGCACCCACGTCATAAATGTCATCCACATCATAATGAGCACCCACGTCATAATTATCACCCACGTCATAAATATCTCCCACGTCATAATTATCACCCACGTCATAATTATCACTCACGTCATAATGAGCACCCACGTCATAAGTATCACCCACGTCATAAATATCATCCACATCATAATGAGCACCCACGTCATAAATATCACCCACGTCATAAATATCATCCTTGTTATAATGAGCACCCACGTCATAAATATCTCCCACGTCATAATTATCACCCACATCATAAATATCATCCACGTCATAATTATCACCCACGTCATACATATCTCCCACGTTATAATGAGCACCCACGTCATAAATATCATCCACGTCATAATGAGCACCCACGTCATAATTATCACCCACGTCATAAATATCATTCTCGTCATAATTATCACCCACGTCATAAATATCTCCCACGTCATAATGAGCACCCATGTCATAAATATCATCCACATCATAATGAGCACCCACGTCATAAATATCATCCACGTAATAATTATCACCCACGCCATAATTATCGCCCACGTCATAATGAGCACCCATGTCATAAATATCATCCACATCATAATGAGCACCCACATCATAAATATCATCCACGTCATAATTATCACCCACGTCATACATATTGCGTGCGTCGTTCTTATTATTTCCTCCAAAGATTACTTTTGTTTTCATTGAAGTCTGAGCCGTGACGAAGGAGGCAGCACAAAGCGTGTCTTCAACAGAGCGAGTGGCTGATAAATGTGTCTACTTTTCCGTTCATATTTACCATCTGTTGAACTACGGTTTTACACCACTCTGACATCATCATCCCCGGATAAAGAGACGAATTACATCTAACTCCGGCTTATTATGGTTTGAAACAGCTAACTGCGGAACAAAAGCACAGATAGAATCAGAGGAGGACATTGTGACTTGTGAGGTAATTTAACGAGGAGGGAGGAATCATTAAACAAGTCCCACTGGTGCCACCCTGATTAGATTCCCCCTTGTTTCCTGTAACAAACTCGGGACGAATTTGTTAAGGAAGGCAACGTGGAAAAGGAGGCATGTCTCTCTCTCGCCTCTCTCTCTGCCAGACCCGTCTATTTCCTCCCTGAATGGGAAAATGAGAGTTCAAATTGCACCATTTCCTCCTCTTCACCACATCCATCTGAGATGTGTCAAGTACACACTATGATTATCCTATCCAGTCAGTGGTTATCTGAGTAAGACATCAATACACAGAGATGTTCTGAATCTATAACGCATACAGAAGCTCCTCCATAAGGCCTAAACCGACACATAACCAGCATGCCTGTGCACAGAAATACTCATGCATCCCACATCTGTCTGTGGCAATAATAATCTGTTGTCTGTATCAAGGCAGGCATTCTCTATCGACGACAACAGTCTTTCTCCTTAGCCAGCAACCTAAACAGGCTCATTTTGATCATAACATTTTCCATCTGTTCAGAGGAGAAGGCCATAAACAGAAGCAAAGCCAACACAAACAGCTGCATGTGGACCTTCCAGTATATTATGTTCCAATATGTGATGTATCTAAGCCCCCTATTGGCTTTAGGTTATCCCCATCACTGAATACAATAAACCCATTACCGTCATTGCCTTATACACTCACATGGCCACAACATGAAACCAGTTGAGGTTTTTAGAAAACACTGTACACACGTCACCAGCCTAACTATGTGTCACTGTCATCCTCTTTTCCTACGGCAGACTGACAAGAGGCGCGGTACAGTGGTGTCTGTGTCCTATACTATAAAACACACCAGCAGATACTGTACAGTATGAAATAAGTTGTTTGGATCCTGATTGGTTGATAGCAGGAAGTTATTCACTACAATCCCCAGGTAATGCCTGTTAACAGTTCCATTTGGATATCAATGCACATAAACTGTCACACAGCCCAGCCAGGCAATTTATTAAAAAAACATTTTTTTTAACATTTAGCAGACACTCTTATCCAGAGCAACGTACAGTAGTGAGGTCATACATTTGCTTACTGGTTCCCCATGGGAATCAAACACACAACCTTGGCAATGCAAGCGTCATGCTCTAGCAACTGAGCCACACTTGACCTACTTCACCTCCAATGGGGAAAAAAGTGCCTAGATTATTTCCCCAATGCTACTAGGCTAGCGTTTGATTTGCAACAGTTGGGGTTTGTCTAAACCTTGCTGGCTGCCTCTACGACCTATGCAATAATGGGTTTTTTTTAATCTTCACCGTGCCATAGAGAGAATGAATGAGACGAGGCTGACAGCTTCTCTGAGCCAGGCAAATTAATTTATCAGTATCATTACAATGAATATATCAACGGCAATGGTAAAACAATGGAAGATGCACATAGCTTGCTGTCATTTCAGCTGCTTGATGTGTATGTGTGTTAGCTTTAATTGGCTAGCTAGAAAAGGAAAAGTAACTAGCCTGCATGGCAACCTTCCGTGTTTAAAGAGAACATTTAGAATGGACGACCAGGTCGGCTGGCTAGCAACCTCAGAACCTCAGAACTAACAACTGGCCCGGACTATATCATCTGCTTGAAGGATAAAATAAACACATTTACTCATTAAATTAATGTTTTTTAAATGAAAACATGTCATTAATCTTTAAAAAAAAAAGATATGTTGGTAACCATTTTATAAAAGCAATAAGGCCCTGGAACCGGGGAATTACCGTGAATAACACCCTCCTAACGGTTCATCCCTCTGGCCCAAGAGCAGCCCTTAGTTATTCATATGATAATCCCGGGGTTCTCATACCTTATTGCTTAACTAAGACCCCTCGACAAGCTTAATACCAGTATCAATATTTACAAGGATGCTCATGTGGGATTATATCAAATTGGCCCCTGTACTTGGTGTCCCAATTAAACGCAGAGGAGCATGTTTCTGCTTGTAGAGCCCCGAGGGACACAGCCTTCTGGACTCAACTGCCGGAGAATCAAAGTGCTGAGTCTGGAAATGGAGGAACCCAAAGGCATGCAAATCAGCTCAGTCAGACTAAGAGAAAGCATCCACACAGCTGGACAAGTAGGGATGGAAAGAGGTACACTCTAATGATAGGATATGTGTGTAAAGCAGAATCACCTCAGTGGCTTTCAATCAGCCCAATTCAAATGAAGGTATCAGCTATAGGAAGGGGGTGCTATACTACAACAAGATATTTGTGGTATGGTAATATGCATCACTTTGGGTGGTCTCGTGCACTCATTCATAAACCATTAGTTTATGTCACATAATAAGTATATGTCCATGCACGCAAAAAACAAAACAAACATTGTGAATAGCGTCAGTGAAAACGTTGGAGATAAAACGTTGCGGTATCATAACGCCTTGGGTTAATGACATGCATCATAACATTGTGTGCTTGCTCATTTTAATCTGGTTCATGCTTATGCAAGCTAGTGGGAAATATTACAACATATCGGATAGGTTAAGCTTTTCAAATGAATTCATAAATTACACATATGGCAGAGTTTCTCTGTCCTCTTCTCTCGCTTTAGTCTCGTCTCGTAGTAATCTGCAGCCATAAAGTAGCAACATTGAACATCAACAGCCAGGCCACCGTGGCCACAGTGACAGACACTCAATGAAGCAGCCGCTAGCTAGCAGGAATGGCCAGGCTGAGAGATTAAATGTCCACTTTACGGGATCTGGGGATAAAGACAGGAAACAATCCATCTCCTATGATAGATTTCTCAGAGACAAATGACTGGTTGGGTCTCAAGTTGAGATTGTCCAAGGGTTTTGTCTTGGCACCATTTTTGGGGCTTGTTTTGGGTCTTGAGGCGATCAGGTTAAGCATTCGATTCAAGTTGAAATACGAGCTGAAGTGGGTTTGAGTCTCAGTCACTTTACAAAATGGCCTCCGTTGTTTCATTCCTTGGTTCACATCGTATCAATCACTATTCCTCCTTTAATTGGGTGAAATGTATATGTCATTTGGCAGATGCTTTTATCCAAAGCGACTTACAGTCAGTCATACATGCATACATTTTACTTCTGGTTGGTCCCAGTGGGAATTGAACCCACAACCCTTGGCCTTAAGAGCCATGCTCTACTGACTGAGGGCCACAGAGGACCAAACTGGAGGAATGCTTCGGAAGGCTTTTGTCGTGGTTACCAAAAAGTATTTGTGTTAACACAAGAAACTCATTACGGACAATGGTGACAGACCACGGTGGCCTGTCTAGGTGCACCTATAGAGAGACACAATGAAACCAGTCCTGAACATCAAAGTCTGGGATTTTAAGTAATGAGCTGGTAGGCATACTCCTCTGATGTAGGCATACTCCTCTGATGTAGGCATACTCCTCTGATGTAGGCATACTCCTCTGATGTAGGCATACTCCTCTCATGTAGGCATACTCCTCTGATGTAGGCATACTCCTCTCATGTAGGCATACTCCTCTCATGTAGGCATACTCCTCTCATGTAGGCATACTCCTCTCATGTAGGCATACTCCTCTCATGTAGGCATACTCCTCTCATGTAGGCATACTCCTCTCATGTAGGCATACTCCTCTCATGTAGGCATACTCCTCTGATGTAGGCATACTCCTCTGATGTAGGCATACTCCTCTCGCAGGCATACTCCTCATGTAGGCATACTCCTCATGTAGGCAGACAGCCTCTTTTCACATCGACAGTCTCTTTTCACATAGACAGTCTCTTTTCAAATAGACATCATCTTTTCATATAGACAGCCTCTTTTCAAATAGACAGCCTCTTTTCATATAGACAGCCTCTTTTCATATAGACAGCCTCTTTTCAAATAGACAGTCTCTTTTCATATAGACAGCCTCTTTTCAAATAGACAGCCTCTTTTCATATAGACAGCCTCTTTTCAAATAGACAGCCTCTTTTCAAATAGACAGCCTCTTTTCACATAGACAGCCTCTTTTCAAATAGACAGCCTCTTTTCAAATAGACAGCCTCTTTTCACATAGACAGACTCTTTTCACATAGACAACCTCTTTTCACATAGACAACCTCTTTTCACATAGACAGCCTCTTTTCACATAGACAGACTCTTTTGATATAAACAGACTCTTTTGATGTAGACAGCCTCCTCAAAGCAAAATCAAAACTGGATTGTGTCTAATGATGCAGGACTTTGATTCACTTGGGATGAATGAGCTTGCGCCTTGGCAGCATTGGCTACACTTTCTATGTGAAGGCCATGGCCACCAGTTGAATAATGAGGGCTTATTGAAATGACAGAGAGATAACGGGAGCAGACCACTCAGTCAGTCAGTCAGTCTGCTGTTTATTCTGGCCTAGTGTCCTCATGGGTCTTGATGCGGACTGTCTTAGGTCTGTTTGTTCTGGCTATGGTCTCGCAGGCTGACTGACTAAATAACAAAACTGACTCAGACACTGATGCTCATGTTGGCTTTTCATTGTCCCTTAACCAGGAGCCAAGTTCCAGCCAGGCCTCATTATGAAACAGACCGAGGGGCAGACAGCAGAAGCCTGGGGAGGGAACACAAATGCCAGAACACAATGTAAGGATTTGAAGCTGCCGAGACCTCTGTGGTATTTGGGTCTGGGTTACTTTTCGGTCTTTCAAAACTTGTTTCTTGGGTGTGGATGACATTTAACAAAGGAAGGAAGAAAAGAAAACATCAAATGCAGAAGAAGTTTTCTCCCGCTCTTGTTCAAAGTTCAAATCCCCTCTTCCCCCCAGGAAGGGAGAGAGCTTTTCCTCAAATCCAACCTGAAGACTCCTGAGACGGTCTTTCCCACAACAAGGTTATTTTAGTTCATCTTCAAAAATGTGGCTGGTACATTCCGCGGCAGGCACCTGCTGCTGGTAATAACAGGGCTGCCCTCAGCGTCACTTCCTGTGTTCCAGAGTGAGTGGCACGGCGGGATAATGGTTCCGCTGCACGACCCCTTCCAAACGAAGAGGCTCTGCCCCTAAACAGTCCAGGCTAATTACAGAGGACTGGAGCCTCTTTCATTCTCTCTGTTCTCTCTCTCGCTCTCTAACTCCCTCCCTCTCTCGTTCTCTCACTCTGCAGTGTGTCTGTCTCTCTGTCTGCAGGCAGAGCCGTGGGGAGAGACTGGCACGGAAAGATTGTAATGGGCCCTAATGCAAACCAGAACGCAGGCAAATCCTCTGTAAATCTCTGAAAATAAACTGGCCACGTTTAAAATGCCATAAAGAGCAGGAAGGACACTCCGTTATCTGAGGAGCTGCTTTCATGCGTTGTTCTGAGGAGGAATAGCAGAAGGGAGAAAACGAGATCGATATGCAGCGGACGAGAAACTAGTGGTGGACAGACAGCTATTACATGACCTTTTCATGACCTTTTCATGGTACAATAACCCTGTTATGACACTGTCTTCTTCTCTTCTCCCATCTGGCTTAAAGTGTTGTTTCACACTACATTCATCAAGTCATTGGTTGACAACTATGGAACGACAAACAACAGTAAAGGCAAATTACATCAATCATTTAGGCAAATAGGCTATTTGCTGTATCTCAGATTAAAAAACTGTCAAATACTGTGACAAGAATGATAAGATGAAAATAACTACAGTAGTTATGAAGGCTTTACCAGTTCAATAAAATAAATACACAAAACTACATCCATTGCATCCGTTAAATCAGGCGTATTCAAAATTGATCCTGGATGTCCGGAGCAATGATGTTTTTTATTCTACTTGATAATTCATTTCACCCACCTGGTGTCCCAGCTCTAAACCAGTCCATGATTAGAGGCTAATGGCAGACTGGTGTCCCAGGTCTAAACCAGTCCCTGATTAGAGGATAATGGCAGATAGGGTAAGGGAGTGAGGCTTGCAGTCACTTTATGGAAGTTAGTGTTCCATGTCTGTCCACCTGCCAACCTAAGGGTTCTGGGTAAACACACCAATCTGGCCACTCATGATATCAATGTGTCTGTCCTTGTGTTTATCTAGCACCATCTTGGCTGGGCTCCTAGCTGCTGGAATTCCCCATCACTTCCTGAAGTCCATTGGGGAAGGTCCCATGTCACTGGCTCCTGATCTACCGCTAACCACTACAGCACCAGTCGGCAGCTATATAGGAGAGAGTCCTTTAATGGGGGAGGGTACCATTTCCTCTCGGTTTCATCAGCAGCCTGATATGTGTGATCTTTTAATATTTTTTTTTTAAGGCACCCTTCTATTCTGAGTGTTGCACAACCCTTAACCCTTTGTTGGGAATGAAAATGGTGTGTATGGCAACCGTGAACCCAGCAGGTCGTAATGTACATGGATGATATGAATCTCCGGTTGCAACAGATTGTGATCACAGTAACATGATAATAGCACATAGACCTAGCTGCAAACTGAATGAACATTTTGGGACTTTGTAGAGATACAAAAGCATCCGGAAATCTAACAGTTTGCTAAGCGGCTAAGCCCTTACCGAAGCAAGACTGTAGAATATCTGAAATACCAAGTGGGACCAAGGGAGATTATTTGTGTTTGCGAGGGAGCAGAGGCTATACGTAGAGCCTCCAGAGGTGAGGTGTAAACTCTCCACTCCACAGTCCACCAACATCCACATCAGCACTGTGTGTCGGCGCGGCAACAGCTCCCATTCCACAATCTGATCTGAGGTCATAAATATCAATAAAACTGTAAGAGAGACCACATGTGTTAGAAATGGCACCCTATTCCCTATCAAGTGCACTACTTTTGAACAGGGCCCATACGTTTCTGGTCAAAAGTAGTGCACTGTGTGGGGAATAGGGAGCCATTTGGAATGAAGCATACAGCTGCCGTGGCTGTGCAGCACAGAACAGCACAGTGTGCAGGAGAGAATCAATGAAACAAACGATGGGAGGAATAAATGTCTTCCACACAAAGTTTGGTGGTTCATTGAGGTCCCTTTATGAAAGTTTTAAGGTGTTTCTGATGCTGTCTTTTATACCCAGGTAAAAATAACTTTTTTGATGCTTGTCTCAGTCATTTTGTAGAGGTAAAATATATTTTGGGACACAGGTTTGAGAATTTCTCTGAAGAACATATGAACGTGGAGAAGTTCTGTGAACAGCAAAGAAAAGCACCATTTGAAAAGCAGGTTTTCTCAGACACATCCAAGATGAACCCACAGACTGGCCAATATTAACATGAAGCAGGTCCTCAGACACGTCCAAGATGAACCCACAGACTGCCAAATATTAACATGAAGCAGGTCCTCAGACATGTCCAAGATGAACCAACAGACTGCCCTATAATTAACATGAAGCAGGTTCTCTCAGACACATCCAAGATGAACCTACAGACTGCCCTATAATTAACATGAAGCAGGTTCTCAGACACATCCAAGATGAACCCACAGACTGGCCAATATTAACATGAAGCAGGTTCTCTCAGACACATCCAAGATGAACCCACAGACTGCCCTATAATTAACATGAAGCAGGTTCTCAGACACATCCAAGATGAACCCACAGACTGCCCTATAATTAACATGAAGCAGGTTCTCTCAGACACATCCAAGATGAACCCACAGACTGCCCTATAATTAACATGAAGCAGGTTCTCAGACACATCCAAGATGAACCCACAGACTGCCCTATAATTAACATGAAGCAGGTTCTCAGACACATCCAAGATGAACCCACAGACTGCCCTATAATTAACATGAAGCAGGTTCTCAGACACATCCAAGATGAACCCACAGACTGCCCTATAATTAACATGAAGCAGGTTCTCAGACACATCCAAGATGAACCCACAGACTGCCCTATAATTAACATGAAGCAGGTTCTCAGACACATCCAAGATGAACCCACAGACTGCCCTATAATTAACATGAAGCAGGTTCTCAGACACATCCAAGATGAACCCACAGACTGCCCTATAATTAACATGAAGCAGGTTCTCAGACACATCCAAGATGAACCCACAGACTGCCCTATAATTAACATGAAGCAGGTTCTCTCAGACACATCCAAGATGAACCCACAGACTGGCCAATATTAACATGAAGCAGGTTCTCAGACACATCCAAGATGAACCCACAGACTGGTCAATATTAACATGAAGCAGGTTCTCAGACACATCCAAGATGAACCCACAGACTGGTCAATATTAACATGAAGCAGGTTCTCAGACACATCCAAGATGAACCCACAGACTGGCCAATATTAGATGTGCACTTTGTCTGTATGGGTGTGTGCTTAATGAGTTTGAAGTAGCCATGTTTACCTTCCTAACAAGATAAAAAGTAATGAATCCTATTCCGCACCTACAACCCTTACCTCTGTTATATTCAATTTCCTCCTCCTCTTCCTCCTCCTCGTCCTCCTCCTCATTCCACCACTATTGTTATAGCCATATGCAATCAAATGATACCGGCGTTAACAGACACACACACACACGCAGACACACACACACGCACGCGCAGACACACACACACGCAGACACACACACACGCACACGCAGACACACACACACGCACGCGCAGACACACACACACTCGCAGACACACACACACACACACGCACGCGCAGACACACACACACACACACGCACGCGCAGACACACACACTCGCAGACACTGAAACAATCCTGCAGTACAGAACACCAAGGTGGGACCTGACTCACTGACCTGACTCACTGACCTGACTCACTGACCTGACTCACTGACCTGACTCACTGACCTGACTCACTGACCTGACTCACTGACCTGACTCACTGACCTGACTCACTGACCTGACTCACTGCTCCTTCTACTGCTACACAAAGGAACAACAACCATTTTCTCCCCCTGTGCTTCCACTAGCATACGAATGTGAGTGGTTTCTTTCAGGGATCTCTCGCGCTGACAGACATGACATCTACTCGGGACTGTGGAATGCCAGAGAAGTGTTGCTACTTGTGCCTAGCTCAGCTAATGGACCGCTAATAGAAGAAGACGGTGCCCAGTGATGCTCCCTCTGTAGTTAGGAGTGTGACAGTCTGTGATTAATTACCATCTCTCTCTCTCTCTCCTCATTTTGGTGGAGAAGAAAAGATTGCAACTAGCAACTATCTTCAGCAGAGTCATTATTTCGAAGCCTTAGCTACCTGCACTGGTAGAAAACAGCCACCACAGCTATTACCATTCTAGTTAATACAAGAAATAACAATGTGATTTTTCTACTGGCACTATCTCCGGTAAACTGTGAGTGAAGAAGGAAACATGCAGCCTCAGCAAAGTCCTATTTATATTCATAATCACAGAGAATACCGCCTTCAAATGAATCAACGCAAATTGCTTGTACACAAAATGATGTCACCAGCAAAATATAGAATTTCTTGTTATAATCAGTGGTCCTCTGTAACTGTGCCCTTGTTGTACCGTTGTGTGTGTGTGTGTGTGCGTGCGTGTGTGCGTGCACTGTATTGCACATGTATACAGCGGCAGCTAAACCTTTTTTACGGCACAAGCTCAAAATCCCTACTCCTTTTGGCAGCGTTACAACGTACTCATTATGCACATAGTCCTACTTTGTGTGATTTCTCAGCGGTTACAATCTTTTGGGGGCTCAAATTTAAGCTGAGGAGGTACAAAGTTACAGCAATGATTACAGTCATTATAGTCTCACATTTTGCATATGCAGTCGGTCTGATCAACCCTGAAGATTACCAGGCATCTCTGGCAGAGAGACCAAAAAAAATAATGAATGTGGAGAAGAGAGAGAGGAGGGGAAAAGAAGGCTGAGGAGAAGAGAGAGAGAGGAGGGGAAAAGAAGGCTGATGAGAAGAGAGAGAGGAGGGGAAAAGAAGGCTGATGAGAAGAGAGAGAGGAGGGGAAAAGAAGGCTGAGGAGAAGAGAGAGGAGGGGAAAAGAAGGCTGAGGAGAAGAGAGAGAGGAGGGGAAAAGAAGGCTGAGGAGAAGAGAGAGAGGAGGGGAAAAGAAGGCTGTGGAGAAGAGAGAGAGGAGGGGGGGAAAAGGCTGTGGAGAAGAGAGAGAGGAGGGGGGGAAAAGGCTGTGGAGATGAACGAGAGGAGGGGGAAAGAATGCTGTGGAGAAGAGAGAGAGGAGGGGGGAAAAGGGCTGTGGAGAAGAGAGAGAGGAGGGGGAAAGAAGGCTGTGGAGATGAACGAGAGGAGGGGGAAAGAAGGCTGTGGAGAAGAGAGAGAGGAGGGGAAAAGAAGGCTGTGGAGATGAACGAGAGGAGGGGGAAAGAAGGCTGTGGAGATGAACGAGAGGAGGGGGAAAGAAGGCTGTGGAGAAGAGAGAGAGGAGGGGGGAAAAGGGCTGTGGAGAAGAGAGAGAGGAGGGGGAAAGAAGGCTGTGGAGATGAACGAGAGGAGGGGGAAAGAAGGCTGTGGAGAAGAGAGAGAGGAGGGGAAAAGAAGGCTGTGGAGAAGAGAGAGAGGAGGGGGAAAGAAGGCTGTGGAGAAGAGAGAGAGGAGGGGAAAAGAAGGCTGTGGAGATGAACGAGAGGAGGGGGAAAGAAGGCTGTGGAGATGAACGAGAGGAGGGGGAAAGAAGGCTGTGGAGAAGAGAGAGAGGAGGGGGGAAAAGGGCTGTGGAGAAGAGAGAGAGGAGGGGGAAAGAAGGCTGTGGAGATGAACGAGAGGAGGGGGAAAGAAGGCTGTGGAGAAGAGAGAGAGGAGGGGAAAAGAAGGCTGTGGAGATGAACGAGAGGAGGGGGAAAGAAGGCTGTGGAGATGAACGAGAGGAGGGGGAAAGAAGGCTGTGGAGAAGAGAGAGAGGAGGGGGGAAAAGGGCTGTGGAGAAGAGAGAGAGGAGGGGGAAAGAAGGCTGTGGAGATGAACGAGAGGAGGGGGAAAGAAGGCTGTGGAGAAGAGAGAGAGGAGGGGAAAAGAAGGCTGTGGAGATGAACGAGAGGAGGGGGAAAGAAGGCTGTGGAGATGAACGAGAGGAGGGGGAAAGAAGGCTGTGGAGAAGAGAGAGAGGAGGGGAAAAGAAGGCTGTGGAGAAGAGAGAGAGGAGGGGGAAAGAAGGCTGTGGAGAAGAGAGAGAGGAGGGGAAAAGAAGGCTGTGGAGATGAACGAGAGGAGGGGGAAAGAAGGCTGTGGAGATGAACGAGAGGAGGGGGAAAGAAGGCTGTGGAGAAGAGAGAGAGGAGGGGGGAAAAGGGCTGTGGAGAAGAGAGAGAGGAGGGGGAAAGAAGGCTGTGGAGATGAACGAGAGGAGGGGGAAAGAAGGCTGTGGAGAAGAGAGAGAGGAGGGGAAAAGAAGGCTGTGGAGATGAACGAGAGGAGGGGGAAAGAAGGCTGTGGAGATGAACGAGAGGAGGGGGAAAGAAGGCTGTGGAGAAGAGAGAGAGGAGGGGAAAAGAAGGCTGTGGAGAAGAGAGAGAGGAGGGGAAAAGAAGGCTGTGGAGAAGAGAGAGAGGAGGGGGAAAGAAGGCTGTGGAGAAGAGAGAGAGGAGGGGAAAAGAAGGCTGTGGAGATGAACGAGAGGAGGGGGAAAGAAGGCTGTGGAGAAGAGAGAGAGGAGGGGAAAAGAAGGCTGTGGAGAAGAGAGAGAGGAGGGGGAAAGAAGGCTATAGAGGAATACCAAGCCAAATCCTTCATCCGGCTCCTACACAAGAGGTCTGCCGGGTAGCTCACGAGGGTGGGACACTCCTCTGCTTTTCCTGATCCCCTGTGCATATTCAGAGGAGCTTTCACTGCTTTACACTCAAGCTTTGTCTGCCTGAAAGGAGAGTGAATGTCGAATTCAACACAAGAAAAACACCTTCCCCTGCGTATTTATTCCTCTTACTCCCAAGAGGACAATAACAGACAATAAACATGCAGGAAACAAAAGCGCCCGTGGCCTCCTCATCACAATTGTCCTTTTCTCTCCGGCAGAATTACACATTCAGAGTGACAGAGAGCCCACTTCAGCAGCCTACTTCTCTCCCCATCTGATCCCTTGTTTATCACTGGCTAGCGCTAGCTCCATCAGCACTGCCAGCCTGCCTGTCTGTCTGTCTGCCTGCTTTTCTGTCTTTCTGCCTGTCTGTCTGCCTGACTGACTGTCTGCCAACCTGACTGTCTGTCTGCCTGACAGCTATTCTGTCTTTCTGCCTGTCTGTCTGCCTGACAGCTATTCTGCCTTTCTGCCTGTCTGTCTGCCTGACAGCTATTCTTTCTTTCTGCCTGTCTGTCTGTCTGCCAGACTGACTGTCTGTCTGCCTTCCTGTTTGTCTGCCTGGCAACCAGTCTGTCTTTCTACCTGTCTGCCTGTCTGTCTGCCTGTCTTTGTCTGTCTGCCTGTCTGTCTGCCAGACTGTCTGTCTGCCTGTTGGGCCTCCAGACCGTGGGAGCCCTCCCAGCTAAGCATGCTGGGAATGTTTGTTGTCTTTCCTGCAACCGTTGATTAGACCCTCTCTCTCTCCCCGCCTTGTGTCGACAGATTGAAGCCAACTGCTTCAGCCAGTGACAGAGTATAGACGAACCGTGAGGACGCAGTACAGTACATGGACGTGGATGTAAACTGCTGTAAGCTCCAGCTTCACAGGTGTTCTGTAAGCAGATATGGATAAATCTGGTTATACCCCGGGCAGGATGAATCTGGTTATACCCCAGACACGATGGATCTGGTTATACCCCAGACACGATGGATCTGGTTATACCCCGGGCAGGATGAATCTGGTTATACCCCGGGCAGGATGAATCTGGTTATACCCCAGACACGATGGATCTGGTTATACCCCAGACACGATGGATCTGGTTATACCCCAGGCAGGATGAATCTGGTTATACCCCGGGCAGGATGAATCTGGTTATACCCCAGACACGATGGATCTGGTTATACCCCAGACACGATGGATCTGGTTATACCCCGGGCAGGATGGATCTGGTTGTACCCCGGGCAGGATGGATCTGGTTATACCCCGGGCAGGATGAATCTGGTTGTACCCCAGGCAGGATGAATCTGGTTATACCCCAGGCAGGATGGATCTGGTTATACCCCAGGCAGGATGAATCTGGTTATACCCCAGGCAGGATGAATCTGGTTATACCCCAGGCAGGATGAATCTGGTTATACCCCAGGCAGGATGAATCTGGTTATACCCCAGGCAGGATGGATCTGGTTATACACCAGACAGGATGGATCTGGTTATACCCCGGGCAGGATGAATCTGGTTATACCCCGGGCAGGATGAATCTGGTTATACCCCAGGCAGGATGAATCTGGTTATACCCCAGGCAGGATGAATCTGGTTATACCCCAGGCAGGATGGATCTGGTTATACCCCGGGCAGGATGAATCTGGTTATACCCCGAGCAGGATGGATCTGGTTATACCCCAGGCAGGATGAATCTGGTTATACCCCAGGCAGGATGAGAGGTTTCTGTGTTCTACACAACAAATAAACATAACTAAAAAAGAAAAACTCTCTTTGATTCCATGGGTAGCATGGTTGCTCTGGGTTACCAGTTTCACTGGTTTGGCTGTGCCCTACGTGAGAAAGAGGGCAAGAGGGAAGAAGAAATCAGATTGAGGATGCAAGGTGGTGCAGAGCCTCCCGTGAAGAGCAGCTGGCACGGAGCACAATGCCGCCTAAAGTCTAAAGCCACAGCTAGCTTTCTGTGACGCCTCAGGGCAGGCAGAGCCAGGCTGAGTTATGGGCCTACTGTTTCTATGGCATGTGAGGCCCAGCACGCAACAGTGACCAACTGACTCCGTGTCCCACTGCTCCCAGCTCTTTCAGAGGCACAACAATAACTCCACTGTTTAACCGCAGTTTAATTAATCTGAATAAATCTTAATGAGCACAGTCAGAGAGAGAGAGAGAGAGAGAGACAGAGAGAAAGAGAGAGACAGAGAGAGACAGAGAGAGACAGAGAGAGACAGAGAGACAGAGAGACAGAGAGAAAGAGAGAGACAGAGAGAAAGAGAGAGACAGAGAGAAAGAGAGAGACAGAGAGAAAGAGAGAGACAGAGAGAAAGAGAGAAGACAGAGAGAAAGAGAGAAGACAGAGAGAAAGAGAGAAGACAGAGAGAAAGAGAGAAGACAGAGACAGAGAGAAAGAGAGAAGACAGAGACAGAAAGAGAGAAGACAGAGAAGACAGAGAAGACAGAGACAGAGACAGAGAAGACAGAGACAGAGAGACAGAGACAGAGACAGAGACAGAGAGAGAGAGAGAGAGAGAGAGAGAGAGAGAGAGAGAGAGAAAGAGGGAGAGAGAGACATAGAGAGAGAGCGAGGGAGAGAGAGAGAGAGAGGGGAAACATGGGAAGGGAGTAGAGACAAGGGAGGAAAATGAGACTATGAACAAACGGGGACGACAAGTGATTGGCGAAACAAGTGTGGCTATTCAGTGAGTCAAAAATAGCCATTATGCAAATTAAAGAACACGATTTTGACCGTAGTACCTACGAGCCATTGATTCATTCCAAACAAAACTCCCAAACAAAGAACTCTAGAATGAGATCCTAAATGAGGGCTGAATTTCCACAGTCCATGAACAATGCATCATAGTAATACTATCAGAGAGTACACAGTAATACTATAAGAGAGTACACAGTAATACTATCAGAGAGTACACATTAATACTATCAGAGAGTACACAGAGTACACAGTAAAAATATCAGAGAGTACATAGTAATAATATCAGAGAGTACACAGTAATACTAGCAGAGTACACAGTAATGCTATTAGAGAGTACACTGTAATAATATTAGAGAGTACACAGTAATAATATTAGAGAGTACACAGTAATACTATCAGAGTACACGGTAATACTATTAGAGAGTACACAGTAATACTATCAGAGAGTACACAGCAATAATATCAGAGTACACAGTAATAATATCAAAGAGTAGACATTTATACTATCAGAGAGTACACAGTAATACTATCAGAGTAAACAGTAATAATATCAAAGAGTAGACATTAATAAATTCAGAGAGTACACAGTAATACTATCAGAGAGTACACAGTAATATTATCAGAGAGTACACAGTAATA
Source organism: Salvelinus fontinalis (assembly GCF_029448725.1). Classification (NCBI taxonomy): domain Eukaryota; kingdom Metazoa; phylum Chordata; class Actinopteri; order Salmoniformes; family Salmonidae; genus Salvelinus; species Salvelinus fontinalis. The sequence goes on from NC_074668.1 coordinate 9,713,497, forward strand.
CTATCAGAGAGCTACTGAGAATCAGCTCCAACTCTGTCTTTATTCTACATTTAAAATTCAAGACGGCGATGGAAGGTGTGCGTGCGTGTGTGTGTGTGTGTGTGTGTGTGTGTGTGTGTGTGTGTGTGTGTGTGTGTGTGTGTGTGTGTGTGTGTGTGTGTGTGTGTGTGTGTGTGTGTGTGTGTGTGTGTGTGTGTGTGTGTGTGTGTGTGTGTGTGTGTGTGTGTGTGTGTGTACTCATCTGTCTTCTGTTCTAACCCAGGGTTTCCCCTGTGAATACTTTGGATGGTGTTGGTGCTGCTCAGTCTCTTGACATCTCTGTGAAAACCAACACAGGACTAGACTACAAAAGCAACATCCTCTTTGAGCGAGGAAAATACTTCAATGTTTTTGTCAAAACATTTCATTTCTGAATGACTAACTTCAGGCCCATCTTGCTCGTAAGCACCCCCAGATATACAGTGGCAAGAAAAAGTATGTGAACCCTTTGGAATTACCTGGATTTCTGCATAAATTGGTCATCAAATTTGATCTGATCTTCATCTTAGTCATAACAATAGACAAACATAGTGTGCTTAAACTAATAACACACACATTATTGTATGTTTCTTGTCTTTATTGATACATCATTTAAACATTCACAGGGTAGGTTGGAAAAAGTATGTGAACCCCTAGGCTAATGACATCTCCAAAAGCTAATTGGAGTCAGGAGTCAACTAACCTGGAGTCGAATCAGTGAGACGAGATTGGAGATGTTGGTTAGAGCTGCCCTGCCCTATAAAAAACACTCACAAAATTTGAGTTTGTTACTCACAAGAAGCATTGCCTGATGTGAACCATGCCTCAGACAAAAGAGATCTCAGAAGACCTAAGATTAAGAATTGTTGACTTGCATAAAGCTGGAAAGGGTTACAAAAGTATCTCTAAAAGCCTTGATGTTCATCAATCTACGGAAAGAAAAATTGTCTATAAATGGAGAAAGTTCAGCACTGTTGCTACTCTCCCTAGTGGCCGTCCTGCAAAGATGACTGCAAGAGCACAGCACAGAATGCTCAATGAGGTTAAGAAGAATCCTAGAGTGTCAGCTAAAGATTTACAGAAATCTCTGGAACTTACTAACATCTCTGTTGACGAGTCTACGATACGTAAAACACTAAAAAAGAATGGTGTTCATGGGAGGAAACCACGGAATAAGCGACTGTGTCCAAAAAAAACATTGCTGCACATCTGAAGTTTGCAAAAGTGCACCTATATGTTCCACAGCGCTACTGGCAACATATTCTGTGGACAGATGAAACTACAGATCAGTTGTTTGGAAGGAACACACAACACTATGTGTGGAGAAAAAAGGCACACCACACCAACATCAAAACCTCATCCCAACTGTAAAGTATGGTGGAGGGGGCACCATGGTTTGGGGCTGCTTTGCTGCCCCAGGGCCTGGACAGCTTGCTATCATCGACGGAAAAATGTATTCCCAAGTTTATCAAGACATTTTGCAGGAGAATGTTAAGCTATCTGTCCGCCAATTGAAGCTCGACAGAAGTTGGATGATGCAACAGGACAACGACCCAAAACACAGAAGTTAATCAACAACAGAGTGGCTTCAACAGAAGAAAATACGCCTTCTGGAGTGGCCCAGTCAGAGTCCTGACCTCAACCCGATTGGAGATGATGTGGCATGACCTCAAGAGAGCGGTTCACACCAGACATCCCAAGAATATTGCTGAACTGAAACAGTTTTGTAAAGAAGAATGGTCCAAAATTCCTCCCGACCGTTGTGCAGGTCTGATCCGCAACGACAGAAAACATTTGGTTGAGGTTATTGCTGCCAAAGGAGGGTCAACCAGTTATTAAATCCAAGGGTTCACATACTTTTTCGACCCTGCACTGTGAATGTTTACACAGTGTGTTCAATAAAACATGAAAATGTATAATTGTTTGTGCGTTATTAGTTTAAAGCAGATTATGTTTTGTCTATTATTGTGACCTAGATGAAGATCAGATCACATTTTATGACCGATTTATGCAGAATCCTGATATTTCCAAAGGGTTCACATACTTTTTCTTCCCACTGTTCATAAACTTCACACTATATGAGTATGATTAGGAGAGTAGGCAACGGCGAAACAGAGATGAGGGAAAGAAAGTATGCCATCACATTTAATTTCAACGCCTTAATACAAAGGAGCCACGCCGTCAAAGACTGTCTTTCAAGATAGTCCATCACCACCGCTACTGAGTCAAAGCTCTGTCATTGTTAAGTCACTGCTACCGAGTCAGAGCTCTGTCCTTGTCAAGTCACTCCTACTGAGTCAGAGCACTGTCGTTGTCAAGTCACTCTTACTGAGTCAGAGCTCTGTCATTGTTAAGTCACTGCTACTGAGTCAGAGCTCTGTCATTGTCAAGACACTGCTACTGAGTCAGAGCACTATCGTTGTCAAGTTACTCCTACTGAGTCAGAGCACTATCGTTGTCAAGTCACTCCTACTGAGTCAGAGCTCTGTCATTGTCAAGTCACTCCTACTGAGTCAGAGCTCTGTCATTGTCAAGTCCAAGACGGATCAAAGCTGAGAACACCAAGAGAGTTCAGTGGCAGCTCCGACTCAATGGCAGTCAGTAAGGCTGTAAAAAGCGGGCCTCCACGGCCAATCACAGAACCCAGTCTGGAGCAGACAAGACACAGCTGTCTCCACAGTTGGCTACGAGGCCCTCTGGGAGCGTCCGTAATGGCCGACAGAGATTTCGGACCGCGGTCCTTGGTGCCAGACTCTAGCGGGCCTCACTTGCCTCTCGCAATCAGTTTCATACTTCTATGATTACCTTTAAAGCGTGGTATTGTGTAACCTTGCCTGAGCGCCGCTGCAGAAGTAAGCAGCCCCATCACCTGGACGGTCTGGAATGCACACCCTGTCAACACAGGGAGGATTTTTAAACCTGTTTGTTTCACACACAATCAGCCGTTATTGAGAGTGGGTTTAGCTAATGGCTTTTTAATAGGCCAAGGGGTTTTACGCCCCTTCTCAGTGCAGCGTGGAGATGGCTGCCACTTACATCCTTAAATAACATTCCACTGACTGCGTCGTCCTGTGCGTCTCTGTTTTTTAATGACCACAGCCCAAAGCCGACAGGAAGGATAGAGGGCTTAGGTACACAGTATCGATCTGACTCAATTAGGCCTATATACACAAGCCAATTTGCGGTTGTTTGGCCAACCTATTTGTAAGTGTTCTGGTTCAATAACACAAGTCTTAATGTGACTTTAGACTGACTTACCAAGCATGGGGAAAGTTGTCGTTATGGAAGGATGAGCACGAAATAACTTTTCTAAATGGAAGGTAAAGTAAAAGGCCCACAAAGGAAAGAGGAATACAATTTAAAAAATAAGACATTACGTTGAGATGTGTAGCTATGGAAAATAAGACTCATAGGTGATGGTGTCGACAAGAGAACAATTTGGTAGCCTATTTACTCTGGAAAATACTGTTTCACAACAACAATATCAAATAGTGTTGTCTCAAAACCAAGGCCGTGGATGTTAGCAATGCAGTCCAATGGGTGATAGAAAGACACTGCAAAACAATACAACAGGAACAACTACATGGCACAATCATTTACCAAAGAAATACTACAGTCACGCCAGAATACCAATGAGTAAGCTTATTTTACTTTAACTGAACTCAACTAAATTTTGTTAACTCATATTTTCAAAGCTCTTGTTTATTAAAAATGAAAAACAATCAAATATTGTATTTTAGAGTCAGACAAGGAGAAAGGGTAATCATTTGTAATAGTAACAGGAATATCACCTAAGGCCACACAAAGTATTATTAGTAAAAAATGTATAATTATTATAATTATTATTATTATTATTAGGATATAAACATTGGAAACTCACAAGTTATTATACCTTGGAGTTCAGTGAAAAAGTTTTACTTAGGCAACAAAATGTTGTTCAGCTACATCCTATATGCATATTGTGCTGGGACACATTTGAAAGATTCTTCAGAATGCTAGTTGTATTGAACTTTGTGTTCAATTACACACCAGTCGTGCAAATTATTGAACATAATAGCTAATACAATAAGAGTAACCGAATTGAACCCAAGCGTTGATAATAACACCACTCATTAAAAGTCTTGTTAGCGGAATTACTTTTGATCGCTAATCACGATTATTATTATTATTATTATCATTATTATCATCATTATCATCATTATTATTCGGCTAATAGGTTGTTTTTGTTATTGCTGCACGGTCACATTATTTTTTCCATGGTTTTCATTATCGAGGTCACAACATTAATTCAATAGTTTATTCAGCCATAACACAACATGTTAAATTGTGTCGTGAATTGATTAAGAGGCATATTTAGCCGATGTTTTTGTTGGGGGTTAGAATTGATAGGTGGCGTCGAGTCTCTCCGTACTAGATTTCGGAAAGTTCAGTCCAAACTCGCCTCTGTAAAATGTTTACGTGAAAAAATGTAGGCCTATCCATATCTTCCTCACTAAATATCAACAAAGTTTCTTGTTAGATAGCGTAATGTCATGTTGCTAACTGACGCATTCACATCATGATAAATTAATAGCTACGATTAGCTCAACATAATGTGTGGTAAACGCACACGCGTAATCTTTCTTCAGAAGCGGCTCATATTTCCCAATACGCACGTATAGGTGTGTGCTATTGCTTAGCACATTACACAGTTTGACTCTATTACGAAATAAACCTGAGAGAATTATAGCCTAGTTGATTAAATAAATTGCCTTTAGAATTCATGAGGATCATCGTCTTTTTTATATTTCATAATTGACCCGCAAGTGTACAATCCTCAATCTTGTCCTTTCAAGTCTGGAGTTGCACGCGATCTGTATTTCTCCCGTGACAAGTGGGGGGGAATTTTCAATTGTGTAACATTATGTTGTCCGAAAAAAATCCAATGCAGGTGTGATAAGCCAAATGATTGTTGCCTATAACCTAATATAGGATGCGATAATTAATGTCGACTGAGCATTGATATTTCAGATCCCTGCTACACTCAAGATAGTAGCCTAATCGTGTTGAAAGGACAGTAACGGGTGGTCTTACCTTGTGCGAATCCAATGTTTACGAGGACCAGAAGAACGAGTCCAGGTATGGTACACATTCGCAGAAAGTACCTCGCAAGTCCTATTCCAGTTTTCGCAGACTGTCCACTTTTCCCCATTATAGGCAGAGTAAAACAAACACCTTGCTGATGAAACCCACTGTTCGTAAAATAGCAGTTGTGGTCCAGACGCAGACGAGGTGGTTGTTGTCCGCTATAATAACGGTCAGGTCAGCGGATAATGTAGAAAGAGAAAGAATATGGGGGGAAACCAATGGGTTCAGGGGTCCCAGGACTTGAGTCAAAGCACTGACTCGCGCAGCTCCGTGCACGCAGAGCGAATGCCACCGCCCTCTAGTTATCAGCTACCCCTCCCCTTTAGAATAGAGGGAGAAAACGTAAGAAAATAAAGTACATTCCGTCACTAGGTTTGTTATTACACATTCGCTAAAACAAGTTACATGGATGAGCTTCTCATTGTGCAGTTTATATTTAGATGTTGGATTCGTTAGAAGTGTTGCGTCCAGGGCTGTTTCATTCTATAGTTCATCACCATACAACATCAACTCCGTTCATCGCGTGCATTATATTGCTTGCTCTGCAGACAGTGTGGGATCCTTACCACGTTTCTTTGGCCAATCCAGCTCATACCTCCTACCTATGTCTGCCCCCTTACGACCATTTTAAAGACCCGGACTGGTATCTGGAATGGGAGATAATGTATCTTTCGAATTGTACCTACAACCAGGGGCGCAACTATGGTTTTAGAATTGGGGGGGACATAATTATATAAATATATTTTTTTATCCAATCGGATAAACACTCCAAACAGCCTACCCGACCACTCAGAGGTGTCCGCATGGTCCTAGAGCACACTGTTGCCTCATTGTGTATCACATTCCAATCATAAAACTGGGGAGGACAAAAATGCTTTTTCAGAATGTGGGGGGGGGGTCCCCATTGAAAGTTGCGCCCCTGCATATAACATTTACATAATATATTCAGTTCCTGCTGGCTTGATCAGGGAAACCCTTAATAGTACAATAGAAAACCGCATATAAACTGTTCTAGGTTTTAAAGGGATATCACATGTAGCCTAATAGTGTATAGGATATTATACCAAAAAAGCTATAGGGATTTTCCAACCTCTTGGGCGACCCTCAGCAATTTTATGTATTTAAACTTTTCCATAGCTAACACACCTGATTCAACTTGTCAAATAATCATCAAGTCCTTGATAAGGTGTATTAGGTATGCTAGTCCAGTGCTACAATGCCTGAGGGTCCTCAAGGAGAGGTTTTGGGCACTTAAAGTTAGACTTTATCGTAAAGTAACGATGTCTTAGTAATGTCTTATGACCAAAGGAGATGTCAGGAAGGCGCTGGACAACAGTCTTTCAGTCTTGTATTTAGAAAAAAGGTGAGGTAACAGTGGTAGCTAGTCGATTTCGATTTAACACTCGATTTCATCAACACTGGGGCCTCTCAGGGGTGTGTATTTAGTCCCCTCCTGTCAACCCTGTTCACCCACGACTGCGTGGCGAAACACGACTCCAACAACATCATTAAGTTTTCTGACGACACAAGTGATCACCGACAACGATGAGACAGCCTATAGGGAGGTCAGAGAACTGGCAGTGTGGTGCCAGGACAACAAACTCTCCCTCAATGTGAGCAAGACAAAGGAGCTGATCGTGGACTTAGGAAAAGGTGGGCCGAACAGGCCCCCATTAACATTGACGGGGCTGTAGTGGAGCGGGTCGAGAGTTTCAAGTTCCTGGGTGTCCACATCCCCAACAAACGATCATGGTCCAAACACACCAAGACAGTCGTGAAGAGGGCACGACAAAAAAAAATCCCCCTCAGGAGACTGAAAGGATTTGGCATGGGTCCCCAGATTCTCAAAAAGTTCTACAGCTGTACCATCAAGAGCATCCTGACCATTATCGATTATGTTTGTTAAAAACAACCTGAGGATTGATTATAAAAAACATTTGACATGTTTCTACAAACATTACGGATACTTTTTGGAATTTTCGTTGAACGGAACGAGGCTTTGGTTTTCTGAACATAACGCGCAACCCAAATGGCGTTTTTTTGTTATAAAAGTAAAATTTATCGAACAAAAATAACATTTATTGTGTAACTGGGAGTCTCGTGAGTGCAAACATCCGAAGATTATCAAAGGTAAGCGATTAATTTTATTGCTTTTCTGACTTTCGTGACCATGCTAATTTGGGGCTAGCTGTTCTAGCATTGATTGATACAATCACAAAAGCTTGGATTTCTTTCGCTGTAAAGCATATTTTCTAAATCTGACACGATGGGTGGATTAACAACAAGCTAAACTGTGTTTTGGTATATTTCACTTGTGATTGCATGATTATAAATATTTTTTGTAATATTTTGCTCCCTGCAATTCAGCGGTTGTTTAGGAAAATGATCCCGTAAAAGGGATCCGTATCACAGAGAAGTTAACAGCTTCTACCCCCAAGCCATAATACTGCTGAACAATTAATCAAATGGCCACCGGGCTATTAAATTGACCCCCCTCCATTTGTTTGTACACTGCTGAAACTCGCTGTTTATTATCTATGCATAGTCACTTGACCCCTACCTACATGTACAAATTACCTCAACTAACCTGTACCCCCACACACTGACTCAGTACCGGTACCCCCTGTAAATAGCCTCTGTCACGACTTCCATCGAAGGGGGCTCCTCCCCCTGTTCGGGCGGTGCTCAGCGGTCGTCACCGGCCTACTAGCTGCCACCGATCCATTTTTCCTTTTCGTTTGTGTCTGTCTGTATTGTTTACACCTGTGACTTATTAGTTGATTTCGGTGGGTATATTTACCTCCGCTGCCTGTTAGTCTTTGTGTGAGATTGTTTTCTGTGGTTACGTTAGTAGGTGGTGCGTGTCTGCACCACGGGGTTTCTTTTCTCTCGGCAGTTGTGCCGTTTGGTAGTGAGTCTAGGAGTAGAGGTTTCTCCTCCGTGTGTAGCGCTTTATTCCCTGTGTATGTGGCAACCTCGTTTGGTCGTGTTTTAGTCCCATGTTTGTAGTTGAGTTGGGACTGCTCAATAAACATTATTTGCCACTGGGATTTCCTTGCTCTCCTGCTCCTGATTCCTGCACCTCCCTCCGTTAGGAGGCACGTAACAGCCTCGTTATTTTTATGTTATTGTGATACTTTTTTGTGTACATTTTTTATTATAATGTTTATTTTTTACTTTAGTTTATTTATTAAATAATTTATTCTTCTTGAAATGCACTGTTGGTTAAGGGCTTGTAAGTAAGCATTTCACGGTAAGGTCTACACTTGTTGTAATCGGCATATGTGACAAATAAAATTTGATTTTATTTTATTTAATTGATCCACAAAAGTAAGACAGCTAGAATGAACTGCTTTTAGCGAACCCTTCACAATTCTACTACAGTCCTTTACTTTAAACACTGCCTCACAACAAGCATCTCATATAGCACACCTTGGCTGACAGACAAACATCTCATATAGCACACCTTGGCTGACAGACAAACATCTCATATAGCACACCATGGCTGACAGACAAGCTTCTTGTATAGCACACCATGGCTGACAGACAGACATCCCGTATAGCACACCATGGCTGACAGACAAGCTTCTTGTATAGCACACCATGGCTGACAGACAGACTTCTTGTATAGCACACCATGGCTGACAGACAAGCTTCTTGTATAGCACACCATGGCTGACAGACAGACATCTCGTATAGAACACCATGACTGACAGACAGGCAGGTAATAGTCCCAACCCAAAAGTCTGAAGCAGACTGGCATAAAGACAGGTTGGTAACCCTCCTACCTGGATTGGGTCAGACCAACTGACTTTAACAGAAAGGTGGACATGATCTCTCCAGAGAGATGGACATGATCTCTTCAGAGAGGTGGACGTTATCTCTCCAGAGAGGTGGACATTATCTCTCCAGAGAGGTGGACATTATCTATTCAGAAAGGTGGACATTATCTCCACAGAGAGGTGGACGTTATCTCTCCAGAGAGGTGGACATTATCTCTCCAGAGAGGTGGACATGATCTATTCAGAGAGGTGGACATTATCTCCACAGAGAGGTGGACATTATCTCTACAGAGAGGTGGACATTATCTCCACAGAGTGGTGGACATTATCTCTACAGAGAGGTGTACATGATCTCTCCAGAGAGGTGTACATTATCTCTACAGAGTGGTGGACATTATCTCTACAGAGTGGTGGACATTATCTTTACAGAGAGGTGGACATTATCTTTACAGAGAGGTGGACATTATCTCTACAGAGAGGTGGACATTATCTCTCTAAAATTATTCTCAGTAGCCTATAAGGGCGTACACTCATAATAAATTACATAAAAAAATTGATCAGTATAGACCAAAAAAAAAATACATTTAGTTCATCAACTCAAATAACACAGTGCTTATACGTTTACTGAAGTGTGTATTCATGGATGCCAAGGGAAGCCAGGCTTCCACCCAAAATTGAAAAATATATATAAAAAAAAAGTAGAATAATTTATATTTCGTCTCTCTGTGTTTCATAATTTTCCTTCAATTCGCAGGAGGCTGAATGTATCTCAAAAGAGAAAGCATCTGAGCGAGCGAAACAGCGCCCCTCTGTCTCTATGTTTAGGCCATCTATCTGATGCTGTCTGGTCCAAACGAGTATGACTTTTTTGCCACCCATAGCATTGAAGGCAAGGGAAGCCAGCAAGCATTTGGCCTCCTTTGATGAAAAAAATATTACAAATATGCCAATCAGCTTTGAGCTAAACTGAGCGAGCTCAAGTGTGAATGGTCTTGGCGCACTAAAAGAAGTGTCAAGGGAAGCTAGTTTGGATTTTGGCGTTGCTCCTATCAAATCCCATTGAGAGCATACATAATTGACAG